>NW_028244267.1:0-12483 GCF_964263255.1 Lissotriton vulgaris | reverse complement strand
CTCCCAGGGAAAGAAAGGTCGGCAGACTAGTCTTCCCCTTGGGATTTCGCGCGAGAAGGGACAGGGTGTTAGGCCGTGTAGGGGTGGGCTTAGAGGGTGGGGTTTTAGGCTAGGTGATAAAAGGGGCAGGAGAGGAAGTTCGTCATCTTCATGTTCCCCAACGCCATAGGGTTTAAAAAGATTTACTTTTGACCACCCGCCCACCCTGCAATGTTTAAGTGTAAGGAAAGGGCTTTTTGTTGGAAAGCGTGCCAGTTTAGGACGGGTTGAAGGGGGGGCATGTTGTGCAGTACTTAGGAGGGGTGGGAGTCCATTGACGGGCATACTCACTTTTCCGGGGACCGAATACAGGTGCAGGGTGCGGCAGGCAGGAGTGCAATGGCTGGAGATGCTGGAGGAGGTTGAAAGAGAAGTGAAGAAGCAAATGATGTAAGTGACGAGGTCGTGGGGTGAATTGGTAGTGAGTAACTAGAGTGCGGGAGTGGTTGATGGATGAAAGGCATGAGGTTGGGGATTTGTTACTGTTTATTGGTCTATGTTTGAAGTTAGTTATCAACCCTGTCCTAATAAATGGCCTTTTACGCTAAACTAACAGCGTGGAGTTTTTATTGTGCAATGAACATGCCATGCGCATAGCTCATTAACACCACAAAGCGTTTCAATTCCTTTCACGCACAAGTTTTTAGAGCAAGAGAGAAGTATGTCGACACACTATGTGACTGGTTGCTTATTACTTTTTAAACTAAATATCTATGTTCCACGTGAAACCATCAATGCTTAGAAGATGGTATAAAAATAACAAAGAGAATGAAACCGCTGTGATGTAGATCTTTTCTAGGGCATGTGTCCAGTATGCCCTTGGTTCCTGGACCACTCCGAAGACATCCACTGTCTCACAATCCCTGAGCTTTGAACAATGTCTCATCGTAATGTAACACAGCCCCATTACAGTACCCACTCATAGAAATAGAAATACTCCTCCTCCATCCATGTTGGTAACTTGGGCAAACGTCCTAAAAAAAGGAGTGGGCACAGCAGTATGCAAGTGATATCTCAAGAAGTGACATCAGATTTTAAGACCCCACACATATGTGTAGCAGGCCTATCATATGTACCTCTGAGTGCATTACGAGTATACATGCAAACACTCCTGATTTAGGCAGAAGAATCCTGCTTTTGTAAGTGATACATAAAATGTTTATGTATGTACTTTTTTAGATTAAACAAACTCCAACGCCAACCTGCTCCACCAGGTATAATATTCCATATGCAGCACATTTCCATGTAGGTGTGTTGCTTTAGCTGTCTCTGCTCTCCAGAGGTAAGACCGATATCCTATACAAAGTGTGCTTACTCAACCCAACCCACCTCCTATTGTGTTTCTGGTGGGCACCGGCACTCATTTTAGGAGATTGGGGCTCCTTTTTCATCAACAGACCATGACCCAAAGCAAGAGAGAAAGACAGAATGGGAAGAAAGGAGAAAGAGATATAGAAAAACAATGATGAAGGCAGAAAAGTGGGAAAAAAAGAACCCGCAAGAATAAGCAAGTGTAGGGTAGTGAAAGATAAAGATTATTGCAGCCCTGGCATTCATCAATAGGATCTTAACACAAACATTTGGGGCTCTGCATTTATGTTTTTACAAATCAAACCCATCAAAACATCACCACCACGTTTAGCAGCATAAATCGCGCATGATCTTATTGTAGGCATAACTATATCTAAACCACCCTCACATGCACCAGCGCAACCTGACAGCTCACCCTGAAATCAGCACAAACAGAATACCGACACAGAGAATGGACCATAAATCTCACAGTATGAGGTATCAGCTCCACATCAAAATTAGTGTAAGTCACCCAGTTTCCACCGATGAGAAGGGTATAATCATAAAGATAACTCACAGGAAAAGGGCACATACAATTCCAGTCCCAACTAGCACTTTCAAGAAAATATGGGCATTCAGAAGGACATATTGGGAGTCTGCATACAAAAACCACCAAAGTTGGGAGGGTAACTAGTCACAATATCGAATTTTTAATATCAATATACTATATTATCATGTTTAGTATATCGACACTACTAAAATATTGATGTTATATATTCCGATGTTAAAAGTATTGTTTTTTATGGGTGTAAAATATCTAAGTACAAAATATCGAATCAAAATATCGTATTTAAAGATATTGTTTGTTAGTGCTGTTAAAAATATCGAAATCAAAAATATAGAATGTATAAAATACTGTTTTTTTTTAAATATCGACATAGTATTATTTTATATTAAAATATTGTTGTTTTTAATGTAATAATAGTTGTAGGATGTTGTTCAAATAAATAAATGTAATTTTAATTTTAGGAGCGGAATGTTGGGTTTTTAGGGGATAAGGGTGCGGAGTGTTTTAAAATAATTGATTTAAAAAATGTTGTACATTTTTTAATTTTAGCATGTCTATTATGAAATGTTGTTTTAGGAGCGGGATATTGGGTTTTCAGGGGATACGGGTGGTGAGTGTTAAATTATTTTTTTCTTTTTCAAAAATTTAAAAAATATATAATTTTAAATATGAAAATGTTGTTTTAGGAGCGGGAAGTTGGGTTTTAGGGGATAAGGGTGGAGAGTGTTTTAAAAAGATATGAATTTGTTTTTAATTTACAATTTTTTAATTTGAATTATGCTTTGTTGTTTTAGGAGTGGGATGTTGATTTTTGTAGGGGATAAGGGTGGGGAGTGTTTTAAAATAAATGCATGAAAATATTTTTACAATTGCAAATTTTAAATTATGAAATTTATGTTTATGAGTGTGATGTGCTTGCAGGGGATTTGGGTGGGGAGTTTTTTAAAGATTTGATAGAATAAAATTTAAAAATTTGAAAATAATTTTAGAAAATAAAATTATTATTTTGGAATAGGAATTTTGGGTTCTATTACGATGGCGAGCGGAAAAAGTCTGCCCGCCACCGTAGTGGCAAAAGGGACCACCCGCCATATGTGCGGCGGTTCTGTGATTCAGATTAAGATGCGGCCGCCACACTGGCGGGCGCATCCCTTATTTTTTACATTGCGGCGGGTGGTGCTTTCAGCAGCATCCGCCGCAATATAAAAAAGGCATGTTGTGCATGCATGTGCAGGGGGGTACCATAGGTAGCCACCATGTGTACCCCCAACCCCCCAACATCATGGGGTCCCGCAACGGGCACCAACAACTGTTCTCCGCCTGGCTTTCCATGGCAGTGTCTCCACCATGGAAAGCCCTGCACCGCCGCACATCATGATATTGATGGCAGTGTCTTGCAGACACCGCCAACATATCAGAGCCCTTTTCCACCTGGTCGCCTGTCCGACCAGCGGAAAACCGGCAGACGCTCATTCTGTCCGTGGGGTCCTCCTGGCCATCGTAATATGGCGGGGGGAATGGTAGGTGGGCGGTGGGAATTGGCGATCCGCTTGCTAGTATAATGACCCCCTTTTTATATTTAGAGGTTAATGGTGGGGAGTTTATTTAAAAAATCAATACATTTAAAATACATAATTTTAATTTAAACAAGAAAATTTTAAATATATAGCTATTTGCAATAGGTTGTTAGGATTATAGTGACGGCCGCAACAAACCCTCCTGCGTCTCTCCTGACCTCATCTCTCTCCGATCCCCACTTCTCCACTTTCCTGCTACTGACCTTTGCTCCCACCTGTCCTGGCCCTTAGTCCCCACCCTGTTTTTCTGTGAACTTTTCCTCGTCAATTGAGATCTAGCTATTTTGTCTGATGCCCGATGGAGCTACCTGGTTTAACAGGTCGGGGATTCCCTCCTTGGACGTCACCTACCCAGTCGGTCTTTAGACAGACTTCCTTTCGTCTCTCCTCTCGTCTCTTCCCGCATCTTCTCTCTATTTAAGTCTCTCCGTCTCTCCTCTCTCAATGTATTGAGACTGAACTATTTTGTCTGATGCCCGACGGAGCTACCTGGTTTAGCTATAGGGGAGATGGGCCGTGGATTCCCTCCTTGGTCGTCACCTACCCAGTCGATCTTTAGCAGACTTCCTTTCGTCTCTCCTGTCGTCTCTTCCCGCATCCTCTCTCTATTTAAGTCTCTCTGTCTCTCCTCTCTCAATGTTTTGAGACTGAACTATTTTGTCTGATGCCTGATGGAGCTACCTGGTTTAGCTATAGGGGAGATGGGCCGTGGATTCCCTCCTTGGTCGTCACCTACACAGTCGGTTTTTAGACAGACTTCCTTTCGTCTCTCCGGTCATCTCTTCTAACATCCTCTCTCTATTTAAGTCTCTCCGTCTCTCCTCTCTCAATGTATTGAGACTGAACTATTTTGTCTGATGCCCGATGGAGCTACCTGGTTTAGCTATAGGGGAGATGGGCTGTGGCTTCCCTCCTTGGTCGTCACCTATCCAGTCGGTCTTTAGACAGACTTCCTTTCGTCTCTCCTTGTTGTCTCTTACCTTATCCTCCCTTTCTCACCTCCCCTGCCCCCTCCACTACTTTTCTCTCTCCTTTCCTCCTCTCCTAATGTATTCTTTATTTTTTGATGTACTGTGTAATTGTTGATCTCTTTGTGTTACATTGTTGATTCTCATGTAAAGCACTCTGATACCTTCGAGTCTAGCCAGCGCTATATAAAACTCTTTACAAAATAAATAAATATGATGTTGTTGTGAAATAAAATTGTAATATAAATTAAAAAATGTAAATTGTAAATAAAATATTTTTGGTATAAAAAATTATTTATAATTTCACATTTTTTATTATAGGGATGAGCGATGAAGAGTGTTTTGAAATATAATTTAATATTTTATTTAGTTTAAAATTTTAAAATTATTTTTCTAAAAATAAAATGAATAATTTATTTCTGTATTTTTATTTTAAATTGATAATATTTTAAAATGGTTAATTATTAAGAATGTTATAACTATTGGTGAAAAAACTATTTTAAATGTGGCCCTTTGGGGGGATTGTGTCTGTGCCCTGGACCTCTTGGGCTGCTGCTGCTGTGTGCTGTGTATACTGTATCTTGCCCTTGAGGTTTGTGGTGTGTGGTCACTAGCATCAGATATAGCCACCGGCAGGTGGGTGGACAATGGGACTGGAGATGTACTCTGAGATTGTGCCATTTGAATGGCTGCCGTAACAGCGGAGCACAAAGACTGGACAGTCCGGTGTAGCCCGCCCACGTCTGAATGAATGCCTTCCATGAAAGCAACCGCCTGTGCCAAATTTTTGTCCTGGTCTACAAAGGCATTGAGGAGAGCAGTCTTGCCCACACACAGCTGGCGCAAAAGGTCCACAGACTCAGCGCTGATGGCAGCAGGGGGGACAAGGGCAGGGGTGAAGGACACTCTTCCCTTCTTACTGATGTGAACACGGGCAGCACTCGTGGATGTATGTGGGAGAGTGGGTGCTGTACGTTGTGTGGTGGAAGAGGAGGCAGAGTCCCCGTTCCCTGTGCCTGGCAACATAAATGCGTCACCGTTGGTGTCCAATGATGTTGTGGTCTGCGTCTCTGGCTGTGATTCCTCAACCAGACTCCGGTCCCCCTCCAAGGTGCTGGCCACATCTGTGTCACTGTGCTCATATGCAGCAGTTGTGCTTGATGCCTCACCACTGGTGTCCATCCCCTGTCCTTCCTTGCCCACTGGAGATGCTGCATGAGAGAGAGAGATGTAGAGTCAGTTCATTGGCATCAACAGAACATTCATATGGAAGCAAAGCATCACCAAAGATGACGAAATCTCCCTATTGCACACCACCCTGTGCAAAAACATTGTGCAACCTCAATTTTTTTTTTTTTCAGAACAAAATTTTATTTTCAAGTACTGACATTACACAGAGCATAAGGACATCGTCCCGCATCACAACGCAGGACCAATGAGCATAAGCAGATGGAAAAAAGGGTATGCATTCAGTACAAGCATTATTGCATTAAACCCCCAACCCCCAACTCCCTAACTCCCCTGACCCAACCCCGCCCCCCACCCAGTGTCTGCTAATCTCAAGGCATAGAGTATAACAATAGCCAGTGTGCGTACTCCCTGTCGCCCAGGGTACAGTAGTTAAAGGTCTTCCCCAGTGTCCTGGGCCATCGGTGGTTCCAGCCACAGTCCCCTGTAGTCCGCCCATCTTTTCCATATCTTAAAATGCTTCCGGGGGCATCCCCTGGCCTCAAAGATCGGGCGCTCAAGTCCCATGCAGAAGTCCAATCCCCGTCTCCAAACCTCCAACAAAGGGGCCCTGGGGTCCTTCCAGGCCCTGGCTATATCCCGCTTGGCTACAGTAAGGCCTAGGACCAGTAAATGACGCTTGTATATGTTGCCTCCCACCTGTTCCATAACATGAAGCAAGCCAAGTTGCGGTGATCGGGGAAGGTCCCAGCCCAGAACCTCAGCCAAACAGTCCCAGACCCCCACCCAGTACCTGGCCAAGTTCGCACACGACCACACAGTATGGACAAACGTTCCAATCTCCCGGCCGCATCGCAAGCATTCGGGGGAGGCAATCAGACCTGCTTTCCACAACCGCTCTCTGGTGAAGTAGGCCCTATGTAAGTATTTAAACTGAATAAAGCGGAGGCGCACAGCAATGGCCGCCCCCTTAGGGGCCTCCAGGGCCTCTCTCCAGTCCTCCTCTTCAAACACACCAAGATCTCTCTCCCATACAGTACGCAATCCATCAAGAGAGGAGGAGCAGTGCGTGACCAGAGTATGGTATATATTGGAGATCTTTTTCTCCTCTAGTTCCCCCATGAACACCTTGGCCTCCAGGGGGCTGAACTCGGGCAGAGATTCCAAGCCCACCAGGGAGGGAGATAGTGCATGACGCAATTGCAAATATTTAAAGAATTGAGTTTTGGGCATGTCATATTCCTCCCTCAACATCTGGAAAGACTTAAGGGTGGTGCCCCTCATGACGCTACCGAGCGAGGAGATACCGATATCGTCCCAGCCCCTGAATCCCTGTAGGGACGCCAGCGCCGGGAGACGGCCGTTCTGCCACAGCGGGGTCTCCCTCGTCAATCTGTTCCACCATCCCATACGGCGCAGGGCAGCGCGCCACACCCGGAAGACCACCTGAGTGACCATGGGGAGTCGTTTCCTGATAGCCGCCGAGTAAAGAATGGTGTGGATCGTGTCTGGGTCCATCAGGTACCGCTCCAGGGCATAAGTCGGGTCACCCCGATCCCCGTACCACCATTCGTTGAGCACCAGCAGGTGCGCCGCCTGATAGTAAGATAAAATGTCTGAGGTGGCCAGGCCCCCGCAGTACGTAGAAAGAAAGCAGGTGCGGAGAGCCACTCTCGCCACTCCCCCTGCCCAAAGGAACTGACTTAGAGCGGCGTTCACTTGGCGAAACCACTGCGGCGCAATGGGGTATGGGTGGTTCTGCAGCTGGTACAGAAGGCGCGGCAGGGCCACCATTTTAAATATCGCCGACCGGCCATATATGTTCAGCGGCATTCTGGACCAGGTTTTTATGTCCGAACGCACCCTGTCCCACACAGGTCCCACATTGCGCTCCCACGCCAAGTCCGGGACATCTGTAAGAAAGACACCCAGGTACTTGAGGCCACCCGCCGCGCTCTGCAGTGTCAAGGCCCAATCACCCGGCCTCTCTCCACCGCCCAGAGCCCACAGCTTGGACTTCCGCACATTCAGATGCAATCCTGAAATCTCCCCGAAGATTTTCATTATCTCCAGGACCCTGGGTCCGGACCTATTGAGGTCCGTGAGGAAGAACAGGACATCGTCGGCGTAGAGCGCAATACGGTCGGATGGACCCATGTCCCACTCCAGTCCCCGGAGTTGCGCATCCATCCTCACCCACGCCGCTAGAGGCTCCATGGCCAGGGCGAATAGGTAGGGGGAGAGGGGGCATCCCTGCCTGGTGCCCCGTCCGATGGGGAAGGACGCGGACGCCGCTCCCGCCACCCGCACCGACGCGGTCAGGTCTGTATAGAGCAAGCTCAAGTACGAGAGGAAGACCGGCCCGAGATTAAGGCGGGACAGTAGTGCCCTAAGGTACACCCAGCTGAGAGAGTCAAAAGCTCGGTCGATATCTGCCAGAAGGAGCGCCGTTGGGATCCCGGCGGCCCGGGCTGTCTCCACCACCACCTGCGCCCGGCGAATGTTGTGCCGAGTTGCTCTATGGGGCATAAACCCCGCCTGATCAGGGTGTACTAAGTCAGTGATGTACGGGAGAAGGCGGTTGGCCAAGGCCTTGGCCAATATTTTCCCCTCGAAATTTAAGAGGGAAATCGGCCTGTACGAAGAATGCTGTTCCGGGGGCCTCCCTGGCTTACAGAAGACAACAATTTCTGCGTGTCGCCAATCCGCTGGTAGGTGTCCACTCTCCCTGGCCGCCTCCAGTGCCAACTGGTAGCGCCCCTCCAGCTGGATGTGAAAGGTCTTCATAAACTCGCACGGGAATCCGTTCGGTCCCGGGGCTTTGCCGGTGGTCAATTCCCCAAGCGCCGTGCCCAGTTCCTCCAAAGAAAGGGGAAGGTCCAGCCGGTCCCTGGCCTCCTCAGGGAGTGCGCGCGGTGGGATATCTGTCAAGAATTTGACTATATCTTCCGCAGGGAGGACCTCACGGGGGGCGTAAAGCTCAGCATAATACCTCGCGAAGCTGGCAGCTATGGCTTCAGGGGCCGCCAATTGGACACCTTGGTCATCCCAAATGCCCGGCAGAGCCTGGGGCCGGAAGGTGTGCTGGCAAAGTCTATATAGCATGGTACTGGATTTATCCCCCCATTGATAGATCCTGCTCTGAGTGGCCAGCCAAAGCTGGCGCGCCTCATTGTGTAGCAGGGAGGAGTACAACTGCTGTGCCTGTAGGAGCGGCCCCACCGCCCCGTCCGTGTCTCTCACGGTACAGTCCCTCTCCAGGTCCCGAACCCGCCCCGCCGCCTCATCCACCTCTCGCAGATGGGTCCTCCGGGCCTCCGCACACCAGGCAATGTCTACCCCCCTGAGCACCGACTTCATCGCCTCCCACTGGGTGGCGGCGTCGACCTCCGGCCCGCCATTCTCTGTCCAATAATCGGAGATAGACTCGCGCAGGTGCGTGCGGTATCCATCCTGCTGTAGGTGCCACGCGGACTGGCGCCAGCGAAAGGGCTGTCGCCTCCTGTCCAGCAGCAGGACAAGGGACACGGGGAGTGGTCCGAGACGCCACGGGGGAGTACGGCCGTGGCAGCGACCCTCGACAGCCAAGTAGTCGGTACGAACAAGTAGTCTAGCCTAGAGAAGGACTTGTGCACAGCCGACACATAGGAGTATTCTCGGCTTAAGGCATGCTGGTAGCGCCATGTATCGGTCCAACCCATGCCCTGTGCTAGGCCATGAAGCCTCGTCGGCGCCACTGTCTGGGGTTCCCTACCGGGCCTGTAGCGATCCATCCGCCCATCCATCACATCATTCCAGTCTCCTCCCACAATCGCCAATACATCCGGGATATCGATCCATTCTTCGAACAACTTCTCAATAAGGGCATCTTGCAGCGGGGGCGGGGCATACACACTACCAAAGACCATCGGCTCATTCCCAACCATTCCTTTAACAAATATGTACCTACCATGTGCATCGACCCAATGTGTTTCGTGGACATATGAGAGCCTTCGGTGTATTAGGACCGCCACCCCCCGGGACCCCCTTGCAAACCCGGCATGAACACCTGTTGATATCCATATCTCTGTAAACTAAGGGTCTTGGTGCCCTGAAGGTGCGTCTCCTGGAGGAGGAGGACATCCGCCCCCTCCCTCTTTCCCAGCTGTAGCACCGCCCCTCGCTTAATTTTATCCAGCATCCCCCGGACATTCCAGCTCACCACTCGCAATTTTGCCCTTGGTAGGCCTGACCTCTGGTGATCAACCATTGTCAATGGGGAGGAGATGTAAGGACCCGGGCTCTCGGAGCCACACACACACACAAGAAAGTAGCCTAAGGAATGCAGACACAGTGTCACCCTCCCCTACCCCCCCAACTACCCCAACCCCAACCTGTCCCCCAACCAATCTCCCCAACTGCCCCCCTCCCCCCCCCCTATACCTCACCAAACATTGAAGTACCTGTCGCGATATGGGCGGCTTCGGGCCCAAAACAGAGCGCCCAAAGCCTACCATACCAATGGATCCCGAACACCCACTTACTCTAAAGCTTCCCCCCTCCCCCTATCCACTCCCAACTATGCAGGAGGCTAGCAGCCCCTGTATCGGGGCACCCCGAACCCGTCCCAAAGTCCGAACCTGTTGTGGGATAGTTAGAAAACGTAACAGTTAGCACATGATGCAGTCTTCAGGTATGCAATGCCCCGGTGGAGCCACTTCCCTCGCTGGAGCGGCTGGTATCCGCAGGCGGTCAGGACCACCCATTGCACCTCATCCACTGCCCCCCGGATTGTCCGGATCAGCTGGCTCAGCGGTACTGCGCCCAGTGTTGGAGGCGTTGCGGCGCCTGGACCTGGACTTCCTACTCTTCCGGCTACGTTCCTGGTGGTCACTTTGGGTTTGCGATGAATCACTCGTGTGGCCTGGATCGAGGCCCGGTTGGGGATGCGGCCTGACCCTCACGGTCTCATCTGTCCACCTGAAAACATCTTCCGGCGTTTCAAAGAAGTGAGTTTTAGACTGGAAGACCACCCGCAAGCGGGCCGGATAGAGTAAGGAGTACTGTATCTTTAGGCCCCGAAGTTTAGCCTTGGCGGCCAGGAAGGAGTGTCTCTGTTGCTGCACCATCTTGGTGTAGTCGGGGAAGATCATGATCTTGTGGGATTCAAATGAAAGAGAGTCCTTGGCCCTCGCCTCTCGCAAGATAACGTCTCGATCGTGAAAGTTCAGAATCCTGGCGATCACCGGCCTTGGTCGTTCACCTGTCGGCGGTTTCTGCGCCAGGGCCCGGTGCGCGCGTTCGACCACGAAACAGCTGGACAGGGTATCCGGAGGGAGCCAGCTCTCCAGCCATCGGGAAAGGAAGCGTCCCATGTCCCCCCTCTCACAATCCTCCGGAAAACCCACAAAGCGAAGGTTGTTCCTGCGCGCCCGCCCTTCGGCGTCTTCCACCCTAAGTGCTAGACCCTTCTGGATACTCTCCATCGCCGCCATTTTCTTCTTCAGGGTCCCGACATCGTCCTCCACCACTGAGACCCTGGACTCTGCCTCAGTTATGCGCGCCACTGCGTTGCGCAGGTCCTGCCTTAGGAGTGTCACATCTGCCCCAACAGCCCCAATCTTAGCATCCAGCATGTCTCTCGACTGGGTGATAGCTGCCATCAGCGCCGCGTTGTCCGGCCCCGGTCCCTGGCCGCCCTGCGCTCCGGGGCCGCCATGTGGCTCCGTGAATTTGTCAATGGGCCCCTGCTTAGCGGGCCCTCCTCCCCCTCTGGTCATGGCCAAGGCTGAGTCCGGCCAAGTTGTCCCCAAATGCGCCGGCGGCTGCTGACGGCGGGGCAACCTTCACCCCAACAGCAATCAAGGACAGGGCACCCTCACAAGCGATGGCCTCCTCACGCCCCCGGCTGCCGTACACTCCAGGTATTAAGTGGGGGGGTGTCCTCCAGACGCGACTCCGCCGACCCTCGCAGGCCAGGTCCCAGCGCGCGCAAGCCTCTCCCGGGGCACCTTCCCCTCTATGCCTGCTTGCTTTGGTGTACCTCGTGTGTCCCTGCGGCTGCCAAGGAATCCCCCAGGTCCGGCAGTCTGGGCCAGGCCCCCAATGACCCCCCCGGGCACAGCGTCCCTCAGCAGTCACCACATCACCATTTGTGGGGGGGGGGGGGGGCGGGGAGGGGGGGCAACACTCACTGTTCGTCTGGTCTTGCTGCGGGTCGGCACCAGGTCCACGCCGGGCACCCCCAATGCGGCACGGGCCACTGCAGTCCAGGCCCCCGGGCCCCACCGCTCCGGCGATCCCCGGAATGGGAAGGACAGCAGACCAGGCAGGGCTCGCCACTGGCCCCTCGGTCCCCGGGGCTCCCAGGCGCCCGCACCTCCGGGCCAAGGATCTGTGTAGGCGATTTCAGGCAGGGGTCGCCAAACTCGAGGCCCCGGTCCTCCAAGGCCAGGTAGGCCGCAATGTCGCCGTTGCGCTCCCCAGCACCAGTTCACCTCGCTTGCTCTGTGTGGAGGGGCAGGGGAGCCCGTGATGGTCCGCCTGCTGCAGGCTGCGCCGGATCGTGGCAGGAAAGCAGCGCCGCGGACCCCCGGACGAGGTCTTCGGTCCGGGTGCGCCAAACTCGAGGCCCCGGCTTGTCCGACCTGCTCTAGGCCGCCCGCCGCTCCAGCTCACCACACCACCAGTAAGGGTCTCGGCTCGCCAGTCCCGGCACCGGAATGCACCCCGAGTCGTCCGCTACCTGTGCCCCAACTCTGATATGCTGTTCGGGTCCGGGGGCCAGGAGAATAGGTAGGATAATCGCTGGGCCGGCGGGAGCTCTAAGAAGCCACGTCCGCCATGATCGCCCGCTAAGCCACGCCCCCCCGCA